>NC_134710.1:188811612-188849112 GCF_043290135.1 Rhipicephalus microplus | reverse complement strand
GCCTACACCAGCGGGCTCATTGAGTAAACCATACCGGAGGTCTATATATACCCGGCAAGTTTCCTAGGGTGCTCCGTTAAGGAGCACGCTGTTTTGTTTACGAAAAAGAAAACCGTCTATAGAGGGAGTTATTTTCTCTCTCTCTCTTCTTGAAATGATGGAGATTTTGTATAAGAAAGTCTATGACAGTAATGCACGTGTTGTCTCCTCACACCAACTCTACGTCTAGGCGTTAATATACTTGGAGCAACCCTAAGTTGTAGTGAAATAATTAACAAAAACTCACTCATCGACTTTTTATTTAAAACCTTGAGGGCTGCCGTTTACGCGAAAAGCTTTGGGACGTGACAATTTATGGCATGCTGTTGTATAGCAAACATGTCATTAGAGTTAGTAATCGCACAAATTCACGGCACCGATTTAGGCCACGTAGAAACTGAGTGTTCCCGGCTCACAGAAAATACCACCGCTGAATTACGTCCGATAGGAACTTGGCATGACGTACATTGAAATCAATCCAGTCGCAGCACAACATGATCATAAAAGTGGCAAATTGTCTCAAATACACAAATTAACCACTTACTCATACCATTTCGTTTTCGTGCGTATTGCTTATACGTTTCTTTCTTGAACTCCTAATAAGCGTAAAGAACCTATGCGAATGTGCGACAAAGACAGTGGCCTGATATGTTAAATCATATTAGTAAAGATTTTGTATCGTCTAAAAAACATTTTATATAAGCGCTCGCTTGCCGTGGAAAACTTTTAGGTGGCACAAAAGAGAAAATTATGCCGCAGAAAAAATAGAACGTCCCCGCGCTGCGACCACTGCGTCCAAGTTCATCTGTCAGAGGAGCTTATTGTCACAATGCAATGGTCTTTCCAGTTGGTCAGCCAGCAGAGGGAATGATGGTCGCTGACTACGTGGAAGAAACGACCGTAGAGGTACGAACGAAACTTCATAACTGCCCATACGACAGCAAGACATCCCTTTTCTGTTTTGGAGTATATCTGGACTCGGCGCGGGAAAGCGTAGTAGCATATGCGATCACCCGCGCGGCTGAGTCTCGCCACTGGACGAGTACAGTGCCTAAACCCACGCTGCTGGCATCTGTGTGGACCACGGTAGGAGTGTCCTCAAAAAAGTGACCAACCACAGGCGGCATCTGCAGGTGGTGTCGGAGATCGTCAAATGCCGCTTGTTGTTTGCGCCCCATATGAACGAAACGTCTTCTCTTGTGAGTCGTGTTAACGGCGAGGGTATGAGTGAGAAATTAGCAATAAACCTTCGGTAGTACGTACATAGGCCAAGAAAACGCCTGACTGCTTTCTTATCTGTTGGCACCAGAAATATTCAGACGGCCGCAATCTTATAACAATCAGGTCGAACACCTTCATGGCTTACCACATGGCCTGAACATTGGAGCTCCTTGAAACCGAAATGACACTTCTCGGGTTTCATTGTCCGGCCGGCTGACCTTATTGCCCTGAATACCGATAGCAGCCTGCTCAGGGGTTCCTCAAATATTTTTGAAAAAACAATGACTTCGTCCAGATAGACCAGACGTATCTGCCACTTAAGGCCTGACAGAACGGTATCTGTTAGTCTCTGGAATGTTGCGGGCGCTGAGAACAATCCGAAGGTCAAAACTTTAAATTCATGAAGCCCTTCAGGCGTTACATAGGCCGGTTTTGCTTTATCTAGCTCATCGACCTCAATTTGCCAATTTCCACTTTTGAGGTCCATTGACGAGAAGTAGCGTGCATACGTCAGCCTGTCGAGTGAATGATCGATGCGCGGTAATGAGTATACGTCTTTCCTTCTCACATGGTTCACCTTGCGGTAGTCGACACAAAATCGCAAGGTTCCATCTTTCTTTTTAACCAGCACTACCGGCGATGCCCAATGGCTTCTTGACGGCTGGATGGCGTCATCATCGAACATTTTCTTCACTTGTTCCTGGATTGGTTCGCACTCTTTCGGGGCTAAGTGGTATGGGTTCTGTCGTATTGGCCTTGCCATCTCCTCCGTTATTATCCGGTGCTTCGTCAGCGGAGTTTGACTGACCTAGAGGTCGATGAAAAACAGTCTTTGAACTGGTCAAGATCTACTAGATGCTGTCTCTGCGCTGGTTATAATTCCGTGCTTTCTTTAATAGGTGGTGGGGCTGACGTGGCTTGGGGCTCGTCCTGTTGTACTACACAACACTCGCGGATTTCTGTGATCTCGTCGAAGTAGGCAACTGTAGCGCCTTGTGTAATGTGTCGTTGCTCTTTGGTAAAAAATTGCCCCGCCCCGGTGGTCTAGTGGCTAAGGTACTCGGCTGCCGATCCGCAGGTCGCGGGATTGAATCCCGGCTGTTGCGGCTGCATTTCCGATGGAGGCGCAATTGTTGTAGGCCCATGCGCTCAGATTTGGGTGCACGTTAAAGAACCCCAGGTGGTCGAAATTTCCGGAGCCCTCCACTACGGCGTCTCTCATATTCATATGGTGGTTTTGGGACGTTAAACCCCACATATCAATCATCAATCAATCGTAGGTAAAATTCGTCAACAGAACATCCGCTTCAGCGCACACAACATTGACGATAATTCTGGCAATTGCAACACCGCGAGAGGCTAGAAGCTTCAATGTATACTTGTTCAGCAATTCCTTCTCCAGAATGTTGCACGCTGCTCGTGACCGAAATAAGTTGGCACGATAACGGAGGTATGGTCACGTCGTCAATTAAGCGCTGAGATTTTCGGTGTAGCGCTGCGCTTTGATCCGCTGAAAAGGTCAGTACACCGTCCGGTATATTAAAGATGGCACCATATTCACGCAAGAAATCTATCCCTAAGATTGCCTGTTTGCAACACTCGGAAAGAATATCGAAAGTTGCTACGAAGGATGCATCCCCTATCTTCATTCTTGCGGTGCACTTTCCGGTAGGTATGACTATCTGCCCTCCAGCTCCTCTATTCTGCGGTCCCGTCCATTCCATTCTAACCTTCCTGAGCTTGTCTGCAACACTCTCACCCAACGTTGAGAAGTCCGCACCCGTATCGACCAATGCCGTGACGTCATGTCCGTCAATCGTAATTGCAACTTCGGCCATTACAACCCCATTTTTCGTCGAATCATTGAAAATTTTTGTCTCTTCGCTCGGCAGTATTGGGGGATTTTCAGCACTTCGACGACTCGCAACCTTCTCCCCTGAGGTCGCATGCTTTTAGTTTCCCTAGCGCGGACTGAGAGATCTTCCTTTCGACATGTCAGTGGTGCTCCGTTTGGAGGATGGAGAACAACGCCCAGGAGAGGGCGAGCGTGACCGATACCCAGGAGAAACATCCCGCGGGGTCGTGATACTCGTGTCGACGTCAGGCGTTTCGTTGAAATGGCGCCGAAGAATAGTGGAAGGAAATCCCGTGTGTATACCCTGCGACGCGATAAGCGCAATACCGAACGATGTGACCTGCTTCCCCACAATGAAAGCAGAGAGACCAGAGGTGCGCCTGATGTCAGTTTTGCGAAGTGGTGGCCGCCTTGGTGTCGAAGTTTCTCTGTAGTACCAAGGCGCTGTCGGCGGATGTTGCTGGTGGTACTGATGCGGTGTCGGTACGTCAGCTGGCTGTCGGCGGTTTATGTCTGCATATCTTGCCCTGGGGGTGCTCGTGTTCGGCTCAGGAAGTGAGAGCGCTTGCCTGATCTCCTGGGACGTACACAACTTCTGTTACTGAGGCGATTGCGCAGTCATTCGGTTTGGCGACGAGCTTCTTGACCTCTTCTTGAGCGATTTCTGCTATGAGTTGGCGCAAAGAACCTTCGTCGGGTGTCGTTGCGGTGGTCGTGGCTGTCGCGCTGATTGGTGCACTGTGGGTTGGGCGGTCATACTGCAGGTAGCGTAGATGCAGTGCGCGTTCGATGCATGTCACCTCCATGTAGAATTCATCAACACTTGTAGGCGGGTTTCACACGAGACCAGCGAACAGCTGCTCTTTAACGCCATGCATGAGGTGGCTAACCTTTTTGGCTTCGGGCATATCGGCATCTGCTCGACGAAACAGCCACGCCATGTCCTCAACAAACACGGTAACGGATTCATTTGGTTTCTGAATCCATGACTTGAAGAGACGCTGTGCGATTTCTCCTCTTTCGGTGTTCGCGAAAGTATCGAGGAACTTCCGCCTAAACTCGTCCCAAGACGAGCACACGGGATTCGTTAACCGTGTTCGGGCTCCGTCTTGAAGAGGAAAATACACGTAGCCCAATTTCTGTGTGATGTTCCACCCGTTAACGTTCGCTGTGTGCTCGAATTCCTCGAGCGAGTCAAGTGCATCCTCATTTGTATTTCCGCGGACGTCAAGCGGAAGTGGAGGCTTCAAAACAGTCTCCTGTGTCGTGCTTGGGCTGGACATGTTGGGGCCAGTGCTTCCAGGTGCCGTCATGCTTTCTGGCACGGTCACGCGTTCCAGCAATGGACCGAACTCCGGGCTGAGGCCTAACAGGCGGCGGCTGAAGTTGTGAGCTTGGGTGTCGATGCGCGGAAGTCTTTCTGGGCTAGATTCGGGGATGTTGTCAGCTGTCCCGAAAATGTACCCGGAGCCGCCACCAGTGTCACAATGCAGAAACAGCAGCAGTTGCCCCTCACTTTAATTGTACCAGAACACTGGCAAACTGATTGTTCGTTTGTTTGTTTGTTTGTTTGTTCGTTTGTTTGTAGCCTAGAATCCATGGCTCATACCCACTCTGGGGGATTGGCTAAGGGAACAAAGCAAACTGATCGGATGAGAACCTCGTCTTTTTTTCTCGATGCGCGTGCTCTTTGTTGTTCTCTTGGTGCTGCATATTTAATGCGCCAATATTGTTATAGAATGTCCGCAATTTGATCAAGAACGCGTTTAACGGAGTTATCACTTGAACCGGCTCGACAGACGACCATTTACGATGAGGAAAATACTTGGACCGGGGCGGGCCACATTCCGATAATCAAATGCACGCAATGAGCGCCCTCCGTGATTTTTCAATGGACGCAAATGTAATAAACTGTCTTTAGTTCATATTATACCTTGAAGCTATTTGCACAGACTCTATCTGCAATGTGATTCCGAAATAATAACTGGACTATGACGATACATTCTGTGCTCATTCATGCATTATAAGTCGTATAATGTATATTGTAAGTACATAGTGCCTCCGATTATTTTTTTCCTAATATACTCCTTATTTTTCTTGTTTGTGTGTTTATCCTGTACATTACTGTCATAATGTTGGAATAGCTGGCTCTGCCATAACCTACCTTCCTATATTCTGCCAAATATAAACAAACAAAAGAGTCATAAGACTAAGAAGACAGCAGTAACAGGAGCGGACCTAAGTGTTGTAGGGTTTTGCAGCAAAAATGTGCAGTAAAACTGATAGCTGGGGGAGTTCGTATGTATCCATATTATAAATTTCTTCAGCGCACACAAAACAGAGAACAAGAAAGAGACAGACGAGTGCTAACTCTTAACTAATTAGTTGAGTCTGAGCTATAGGACCTTTGCCAATCCCGTCGGTTGGGCTTGATGATAATGATGATGACCTCAGATGGATGGCGCTCCCCCACAAAAGGGTATGGGCCAAGAACTTGCTCGCCAGAGTGGGGTCATGCGTGCACTTCTTTCTTTAGTGGCCTGAGCCTTCGCCTTGGCCCACGGCCCACTACTATAAGAAGGTTGGAATAATCGTCTTCCACAAAAAAAAATAAAAAAATAGAGCATCGTCCCTGCTGCAACGTTATTGCAAGAAAAACAAACAAACAGAGCAGCTTAGCGAATGGAAAAGCACGCGAATAGTGAAATGTTACACGCGAATAGTGAGATGTTATACGCGAACAGTTCACCAATGATGAGAAACTGACAGTAGCGCAAATAAAAGGAGACTAGAAAAAAACAAATAGTACGAGGAATTAGGAATGCTCCAAAAAAAAGGGTTCATGCGCACCACATGAACTATGTCAGAGCTCGGTTGTCTTCGTTGTATTTGTGTTGACGACGCAGTGTCCTGAACCACATCGTAGTTTGCGTAACTCACTCAGAGCAACATTTTATACGGACAGAAGTATCTGCTTAGCAACTTTTCGGAGAGGGCACGACGACGAACAAGCACCCAAGCCCAAACTTGGTCTCCCAGACTGTGAGATATGTCTCTTTGACGCATGTTGTAACGTCATGCATCGACCTGTTGTGGCAGGCCAATGTGTAGCAGGGCGCGCTGGCGAGTTTCATTGGCACGCATTGCAAATTTTTGGCGCCAGTCTTTAATTGATTGACGTCTTCACAAGGAAGCATAGCATTCAGCCCCGTCTCAACTTCACAGTTGTAGAGAAGGTGAAACGATATAAATCGCATTTTTCTTGAACGATGGCGCTATAAGCGAACGTCGCATAAGGTAAAATGCGATCCAATGTTTTGTGTTGGACGTCGATGTACATGCAGATCATGTTCGTGACTGTCTTATTTCGTCGCTCGGCGAGTCCGTTGCTCTGTGAGTGGTAAGTAGTCGTCATTCAATGCGTACTGTTACTCAGTCGAGAAACTTTGTCCATAATCTGCGCAGTGAATGCTGTCCCTCTTTGGAGCATCGTGACGCAGAACAATGTCACACAAGATCTGTGCTACCTTAGAAGCCGTGGCTCGTGGTATCGCATCTGTCTCAGCATAGCGTGTCAGATAGCATGTATGATAGCGTGTGAGGCAGCACCGAGTACCAGCAAGTCGCTGGGGCGGAAATTTATTTTATTTTTATTTATTTATTTTATTTAATGCATACTGCAGACCTTCACAGGTCCAAGCAGGTGGGCACGGTACAAGTAGTAAGTACATGTTAGGCACTCAAGTCACATAGAAAAGGAAAAAGAAAAGAATTTAACATACAAATACAGGCTTACCCACCCAACACACAGTTTACACACAGTAAATCAACCAAAGTGAATCTTTATACAGAGTTTTTTAGAAGGTTCCATTCTTCCACTGTTCGTGGAAAAAAAGAAAATTTAAATACATCTGTCCGTGCAAAATAAGGTGTTAGGGTTCCGGGGTGATGGTGTCTCGTATGCCTTGTCGATATGGGTGTCAGGTACTGTGTAGGGTCTAGTGCTGTTTGTCTTTGAAGAAGTTGGGAAAGAAAATTAAGCCTACATGTCTTCCGTCGTGACTCAAGGAGTTCAATGCCATTAGCTCTAATTAACTCAGAAGGTGAATCAGTGTGACGAAACTTGAAGTATATATACCTTACAGCTTTCCTTTGGATTCTTTCTATTTTGTTGACGTTTTTATGTGTGAACGGGTCCCATATTATGCATGCATATTCTAACTTTGGTCGGATTATTGATTGGCAGGCCAGGAGTTTGACATCAGGAGGAGCGTTTTTTAATTTGTGTCGTAAGAAAGACAGTTTACGGAAGGCGGATGCGGAGATATTGTCAATATGTTGATTCCAAGAGAAATTACTTGTGAGTGTTACTCCTAAATATTTGAACTCAGAAACTTGCTGTAGAGGTGACTTATTTAATGTATAAGTATACTGAAGTGGATTTTTCTTCCGGGTTATACGCATGCATACAGTTTTATCTAAGTTCAAAGCCATCCCCCAGCGATTGCACCATTGAAAAGCATTAAACAAACTGTGATTAAGGTCATGTTGATTTTCCGGGCAAGTAATTTCATTATATAAGACACAATCGTCTGCGAACAGACGAATTTGCACAGATGAACATACCACACTTACAATGTCATTTATATACAGCAGGAACAGTAGGGGTCCCAAGACACTCCCCTGCGGTACTCCAGATTGGATTGGATTGGATAAACTTTTATTTGGTCCTCCAAAACACAGATCACTGTGTTGCGGGCAGCTCCCACGTGGGGACTGAGATGCCAAGCTCCTCAGCCGCCTCGCGGGCTTGGTGGACAGCCCAGAGCTGATCTGCCAAGGATGAGCTGCGGATTGCCGCCTCCCATCTGGCAGAGGTGATGTGCGATAAATGAGCGAATTTGGTGCACTGCCAGAGCATGTGTTCTAATGAAGCTATTTCCCCACAATGTGGACAAAGATTACTTGGATATAGGTCAGGGTACATGATGTGTAACATTTTCAAAGTAGGGTACATCCGCGTTTGCAAAAGCCTTAATGTAAGTGCTTGGGGCCGGGTTAGATTTTTGTGAGGTGGAGGAAAAATCCTTCTAGACAGGTAGAAATGTTTAGTGAGCTCGTTATATGTTGTAAGAATTTCCCGGTTATCCCCTTCACCGCTAGAACGCATCCCCGGGGAGGCGCGGTTGGAGAGTTCTCGCGCCGCCTCGTGTGCTGCTTCGTTGAGATTGGGAGGGGAATCGTTGATTTGTCCAAGGTGAGCTGGGAACCAACTCAGAAGATGATGTGTTATGTTCTTGCCTTGCAGTATTTTTAGCGTTTGTTCACAGACCGTCCCCTTGGCGAACGCCCGTAGTGCTGCCATGGAATCACTGTAGACCACTTCAATGTTATCCATCTTGAGTGCTAAGGCGATGGCCACTTGTTCCGCAATGATTGGGTCTTTCGTCCTGACCGTCGCTGAGTTGACGACATGGCCAGCCCCATCGACTACCACTGCCACAAACGCTTTCCCATTGGCGTAGGAAGCCGCGTCAACAAATACGACCCCTCGCTCCTCGTTTGAGACTTGACGAAGTATAGTCCTGGCCCTCGCTACTCTTCTTCCGACGTTGTGTTCTGGATGCATGTTTCTCGGTATAGGAGATACCGTGATAGTCTCCCTGATGTTGTCAGGGATATCATTGTAATTGCGTCTGATTGCTATTGGGTTTTGGCCCAGCTCCTGCAGGATCATTCTCCCCGACCTTGTAGTAGATAACCTTGCAAACTGTGCTCTCTCTTGGGCTTCTGCTATTTCTTCGAGCGTGTTGTGTATGCCAAGCTCAAGCAGACGCTCGGTGCTGGTATGTATGGGTAGGCCCAGGACCTTCTTGATAACTTTCCTGAGGAGCACATTCAGTGTCTCAGACTCTGCTCTTGACCAGTTGTGCATTGCTGCCTCGTATGTGAAGTGACTTAGAACAAACGCATGCATCAACCTGATGAGGTTGTCTTCCTTGATCCCATTTCTTTTGTTGGCCACTCTGCGTATGAGGTGCACCGCACTGTCTGTTTTCCGAGTTAACTTGGCTATAGATTTGCTGTTGGCGCCGGTAGACTCTATCAGCATTCCCAGGACTTTGATGGAGTCGACCCTCTGGATGGCATCCCCTTGATTTGTACGGAGATGGATGTCTATCTGGTTTAACGGCTTCCATCCCCTGGGCTTTGGTCCCCGGCGTGCAGTCCGATAAAGCAAAAGTTCTGACTTACTCGAGGAGCACTTGAGCCCGGAAGGGCGAAGGTAGTCTTCTACGGTGTCAATCGCCTCTTGCAGAGCGCTCTCAATCTGCCCCTCGCTTCCACCTTTGCACCAGATGGTAATGTCATCTGCGTAGATGCTGTGCTTCAAACCTTCAATGCTCGATAATTTCTTTGACAGTCCAATCATGGCAATGTTAAACAGCATTGGTGAAATCACTGCCCCTTGTGGCGTGCCCCTTGCTTCTAGTTCGATTTCTGCGGTCTCTATATCTGCAATCTTCATCACGGCTTTTCGATCTGTAAGAAAGGACCATACGTAGTCATAGAAGGCTTTCCCTAGACCAAGCTTGGAAATTGCTTCGAGTATGAATGAATGGTGGATGTTGTCAAACGCTTTTTCTAGATCTAGGCACAGAATGGCTCTCACGTCTCTGGTTTCATTGTCAATGACCTGGTGTTTGATAAGCTTCAATGCATCTTGTGTGGATAGCCCTGCCCTGAATCCAACCATATTGTGTGTATATATGTTGTTATCTTCCAAGTACTTGTTGATCCTGTGCAGTATGGCATGTTCTGCGACCTTGCCGATACATGATGTCAAGGATATTGGCCTCATGTTGTCCAAGTTAGGGGGCTTTCCTGGCTTAGGAATAAGGATCGTGCTGGCCAGCTTCCACTGCTCTGGCACCCTGCCTTCTTTCCATGCTGAATTGATCATATCCCTCAGGGTTTCAATTGAATCGTCATCAAGGTTACGCAGGGCCTTGTTTGATATACCGTCCGGACCAGGGGCCGACCTGCCGTTGAGATCATGCAAGGCTCTTCTGATCTCCTCGATGTTAAAGTCGCCCTCAAGACCTGGATTTGGCGTGCCCTGGTACTGTCTACTTGGTGGTGCCAATCCTCTTTTGATTGGGAGGTACTTATGCACGAGCTGCTGGACAACTTGCTGTTCTGTAGTGCGCCCTATCTCTTTATGCAAAATTCGAGCGATGACATGCTTTTGATTTGTTTTGGTGGTGTTTTCGTTGAGGAGATGCTTTAACATATTCCATGTCTTGCCATTGCGCATCTGACCATCAACGGAGTTGCAGATTTCGTCCCATTGCTGCCTCGATAGTGCGCGACAATGTTCCTCGACTGATCTGTTTACCTCAGCTATCTTCTTCCTCAGTCTTCGGTTCAGGCGCTGACCCTTCCAACGGTTCAGTAGTGCTTGCTTTGCCTCAAGAAGATGAGCAAGCCGGCTATCCATTCTTTCAACCGGAAGATCTGTGGTAATGGTGGAGGAGACGGATTTGATGTCATCTTTAATCTGTTTGACCCACTGCTCCAAGCCTTGTCTGTGGCCATCTTGTTCCCTTTCCATCCTTATCTTCCTGAACTTATCCCAGTCTGTGAAGTGGAATTCTCTCTGCTTTTTACGCTCCACGGAGAAGATAGTGGCAAGAATGCAGTGGTCACTCCCTAGGTCTACAGCAAGGTTCATCCACTGGGCCTTCTTGATGTTCCTTACAAATGTAAGGTCCGGGGTGGAATCCCTGCAGCAAGATGTACCAAGCCTTGTTGGTAGGCTGGGGTCTGTGATTAGGGTGAGATCAAGTTCACTGGCACTTTGCCAAAGTCGATTTCCTTTCCCAGTGTTGTACTTGTAACCCCATGTATGATGAGGGGCGTTGAAATCACCTGCTATGACGAGTGGACATTCCCCGGCGATATTAACAGCTTTCTTTAGAACCGTCTTGAACCCTTGCTTATGTTCCTTTGGACTGCTGTATATATTAAGAATGAAAATGCTCTGACGGTTGCTGGTACCCGGCACGATCTCTACCAAGACGCGTTCCAATCGGCCTGCTTCTATCTTGAGGTCATGGGTTACGTGCGTTAGTTTGTTGCATACGAAGGTGCAGACTCCCCTCCCTTCAGTATCCCCTATTACAGGCCGGAATCCAGGCAACGTTGCTTGCGGTGAAAGGGTCTCTTGTAATAATATAATATGAGGCTTTTCTTGGCTGCTCCTGATATACTGCTGCAGGGTTGCCTTCTTTTTAAGGTAACCTCTACAGTTCCATTGCCAGATACGAAATGCTTCACGTAGCGCTGCCATCATGGTTATTACATGGGTGGCCAGAGCCTGATGCTGCACCTGTCGACAGGTTTGGTACCACTAGTATTGGTGGCCGAAGGGGTGAGCTTGGTGCATGAGGAGGCCTTGCTGTGTTGTGCAGATATGATTCGACCTTTGTAATGCGCAAAGTCATATGCTCTTCCAGTGCCGCCACGCTTGATTGTAGCCTACCCATCTGCTCGCTAAGATTGGCTACTACTTTGCTGAGCGTCTCAAACACCTCTTTCATATCTGACATGGTCGTTTGGTTGGCTTCCACGTGTTCTGCCATGACTGCCCTCTTTTTCGCGGTTCTCGAGTCCCCCACATTTTCAGCCACAGGGACATCAACTGGCTGAGGCATTGGCTGTGAAGATTGCGCGTTGGTTAGCTTAGTGAGAAGAATTTTTATTTCCTTTAACTCAGCTGATAGCCTCTCATTTGATTTTGTAAGTCTCGCGTTTTCTTGCTCTAGCTGTGCAATTCTATCATGCTCTGGCAGCTTACCTGTCATCACCTCTGCCCCGCCGTTGCGCACTCGCTCAGCCCAGCTGCCTTTCGAAGTAACTGCAGGCGTCCTCCCCGGATGTGAAGCCGTGATCTCGAACTGAACGCCAGGTAGCTGGCCGTTCGGGTGCCGCCCAGGCTGATCCCGACCCTGATGGTGACCTTGAGAACACGAGCGCCCCCGTGATTGGGAGCGGGCCTTGGGTCTAGAACCTCTTCTGGAACGCGACCTCCCCCTGGAGTGGGGCCGCCTTTCCTGTTCTTGTGTAGTCTGGATGCTCTGGGTCCCGTAGGCTGGAATAAGCTGCTTGTCATTGATGTCTGGACTCGATGTGATTGATGCGTCCCGGGCTTCTGCGGCTGCTCGCGATCTTTCCCAACGTCTGCGTCTGACGACGTATGGCACTAAGAACCTGTTCTTGCACTCCTTGTCTGCCGTGGGATGGTGACCGTCGCACAGCCTGCATCTTGGATTGCACTGGTGCAGGCTATCTGGGTTCTTGATTTCGCAGCCTCTGCAGATTGTTTCAGCTGGGTTCGGACAGACGTCAGCCCGATGTCCCAGCTTTCCGCAGACGTAACAAATATCGATGTTCTTGCGGTAAAGGGAGCACTGCAAAAGTGAAGGTCCATATCTCACGAATCTGGGCACCTTGTGTCCTTCGAACGCTATGATGATTGTCCCGGTGTTCTTGATTCTCTTGGCCTGCAGCGCGAGCGGGTTGTTCGCGTTCACAATCTTTCGGGTCAAAATGTCCTGAGTATCGCTTACGGGGATCCCGCGAATCACTCCTTTACAAGTGTCGTGGGGTGCCGCGGCGTACGCGCTAACCTCGAAAACTTTGCCTCCAATGTCAATTTGCTTGACCTTGAGGTATCTTGAAGCTCTGTCTTGGTCCGGAGTGCTTGCCACCATAATGTTCTGCTGCAAGTTGGAACAGATGATGTCCTGCATGGCCTCTTCCTCTTTGACGCCGGCCGCCAGTACTATCGCGTCTGCCACGGCTCCAGTGCCAATTCTCGAGATATTTAATCCTCCACGTGGTCGTAGCACAATTTTGCTGAAGTCCTTAGGTAGTGGCGGCATGCGTCCAGCTCGCACGATTGTATGCTTGGTGTCATACCTACTACGACTGGCTCGAGCGTCTCCCGCAACGCCGGCCTCGGTCGAACCCTTGGCAGCAGGAACGCTAACCGCGGCTTGCTTATTCCTTGAGCGTCTTGTTTCGGCTTCCTTCCAACCCATTTCTTCCGTGCAATCCTCTGGAGAGATGTCCTCTCCATCTACTTGGTATTCCATTCTCAGTTGCAGATACTGGAACGCGCAGAGCGTTGAGTCGCGTTGGCGCCGGGCCGGCGCATCGGCGACAGTCGCCTCCTTGGTTAGGCCTAAATCTCCCGGTGGCGTTGCCGTGTAAAAATGTCCCAAAAAACGGTTTAAAAGTCCACTCACCGGCACAAAGGTGGTATCTGCTGATTTCTTAAGAACTTAGGCACACGATGAGAGTAAAAACTCGGCGACAAATTCGTGAATACCACAGGAAAGCATTCTTGAAAGCAGGAGCCGATCTTCGCGCGTCCGCACTGGTCGGCACCTAGAGCGTCTCCCAGCGGTACTCCAGAGGCGACAGGAAAACAACCCGATCGCTGATCCCCAATTTCTACGTACTGAATTCGGTTTTTTAAATAATCAATAACCCAGAAAACTAAGATGCGAGGAAGACCAATATTGTTCAATTTTAGTATTAGTCTGTCATGAGGAACCCTATCAAACGCTTTACTAAAATCCAAGAATATCGCATCAGTTTGACCGTTCTTATCTAGAGTAGATGCAAAGGAATGACATATAGTGAGCAGTTGAGTCACAGTTGAAAACCCTTTTCTGAAACCATGTTGAGAATCAGTTAAGACAGCATTTTTTTCAAGATATCCGGTGATATGATGCGCGATTATATGCTCAATTAATTTACAGCATGCTGATGTTAAGGATATTGGGCGATAATTTTCAAAAAGCAAGCGGTTACCTTTTTTAAATACCGGTGCAACTCGGGCTGCCTTTCAGTCACTAGGGAGCTTTGAAGATATCAAAGATACACGGAATATAATCGCAAGATATTTCGCTATAACTTCAGCATATCGGCAAAGAAAGGTGTTTGGAATATTATCAGGACCGCTTGATTTCTTAGTTTTCAGTTTTAAGAGCATGGAAAATACACCCGGGTACGAAACAAAGTCAGCCTCTGTCGTGTGAAACGATGGAACATCAGATGGATATACACTTGGGCTAGTAAACACGCTATGGAAGTATATATTGAAATGCTCAGCTATAGTCTCTTTGTCCGTAACAATACATTCATTTACTAACATTTCAGATACAGTCTTTTTTTTATCCGTCAAGTGGTACCAAAATTTTTCAGGGTCATTTTTTATGAAGTTTGGGAGAGTTGTTTGGAAATAATAATCCTTAGAAGAACGCACAGCATGTGCGAGGCTAGCCTGTAATGGTCCGATTTTAGTCGAATCCGCACGCTTCTTTTTTAGCGTTTAATTAAAAGCAACTCGGCCACGGCGAGCGTGACTGCCTCCCAGAAAGGCGTGACATGCGCTGCTGAGCCAGGTAGTCCTCAGTGTCCCAGGGTTGCTGGCCTAACCTGGGGGTGCTGAATATGCTGAAAAGCCCATAGCTCGAGGCGCCGGTATGGGCACCGGTGGTACAAATGGTCTGCTTCCCCACAATGGAAGCACAGAGGTTGGTGATTGGGAGTGCGCCAAACATCAGATTTCCAAGGCGACGCGCGTCTGTCATCGAGGTACTGTACTGGTTCTTCGGCAAGATGTGCAAGACCGGTGTGAACAAAAGATAGTGGCGCGTGTGTATTCTCATGGTATCGGAGCGGCTGCGTCGAGTGAAGCGAAACCGTAGGAGGTGCCTGAACGAACAGAGGGGAAGAGGAAGCAGTGTGCATATGGCTTCCGCATAGGTCGCCCCATGGTAGTCATCCGGGGTGGGTGTGGTATTATCGAGACTCACAGGGTCCCGAAGGGCTTGGTGCAACTCGTCTTTTATGATGCTTGCGATCGAACTCAACGTAGGGAGTGGTGGTGCAGTGGCTTTTTGCAGCTCCTCGCGTACTATAAAGCAGATAAGGTCGCGCAGGCATTCGGTGTTGCTCCGAATAGCCGCGAGAACTTGAGCAGCCGACGTACTGTCAACTTGCCACTCAAACAGGGTGAATCAACGCTGACGTATATCTTTTATATCGTGATGGCCTCGGACAAGAACTCGGTGACCATCTTCAGAGGGCTCCTTACAAGGCCTGCAAAAAGCTGCCCTTGACTCCCCGCAACAGATGACGCAACTTCTTCTCCTCGGTCATTCTCGGATACGCCCTTCGGAAGAGGCGCGTCATGTCTTTGACATAGGTCATCACGGTTTTAATGGGCATCTAGATGCGGGCCTGGATTACTCGTTCCGCTCGTTCGTGGCGATCAGCACTGGTGCAAGTATCCAGCAGCAGGCGGTAGAATTCTCGCCACAACGTCATTTGTTCCTCGTGGCTCAGGTACCACGTATGTGCTCCATCCTCCAAGTAGAAGTACACACGTCATAGTTTTCCCGCGTCGTTCTAATCTTTATAGGTACACACGTGCTCGAAGTGGACCAATCAGTCTTCGACATCTTCGAGCTCGGTGCCATGAAACGGTGCACGAACCTGGCTCTCAAGGGTGTACCGAGTCGCCGTTGGGTTTTCAGTACCTGTTGGGGGGGTTTGAACGGACGTGCTCGTCATACTGGTGTGAACCACAACGTCACCTTCAAGTGGTAATTCCCTGAAACCTGCAGCTGGTACGATGAACGGGAATGTTGACTCGCACCAGGCTTGTGGTGCGGCTTCCAGAAGGGGTCTGAAATATTCGTGAGAGGCTACCCCGCACCTCCACCAATTGTCACGTTGCTCCAGAGGTCTAGAGAAGATTTATTAAAGTCTGAGCAATAGGGCTCTCACAACGCTCATCGGTTGGGCTTCTTGTGGTCGTTCCTTTTCTGATGGCTCATACCCAATGCATGGGATGGGCAGAGTTGCTGCTCGCCAGAGTGGAATGGTGGTGGTGGTGGTGGCGGTGGTGGTGGTGGTGGTGGTGGTGGTGGCGATGATGATGATGAGGGCGGTGATGATGATGACGATTATGATGGCCTAAACTCATGTCTTACAACCACTCTGGGGGATGTGACAAAAAACAAGTAATTAGAGAAAGTGGATCACTTATTACTTTAATATATAAGAAATTAAATTTTACTAATTGAGAGATTAGCAATCGAAACCACCTTGATTCAATTAGGAGTCTTTCTACAGCAGAACAGATATCCCAATGACAATGACCTAATTAGGACGCTCCCAAAGAGAGAATATTAGAAATAATAAAATCCAATCTACTTCGATTAAAAGCCGCTTTAGGAATGTTTTTACTCAGCAGATTAAAGCGGCAACACAATAAAAATACTGCTCGTTTGTTCATTCCTCGTTACACAGTGAACAAAAAGGGAAAGGAGCCAGACCAGCTTCATGCATGTAGTAATTTAGTTTGGGAACTCTACAGAGTAATTACCTAAATATAACTTTTTTGCATGTTTACCGGAACCTCCTACGTCAAGGGAAAAATAGGTGTCGATATTCGCTTAGGTGAGTAATCAATATTTTACCAGAGTCTTGAATCACATCATGCCTTTGAAATCTTTTACGTGTTAAGAGTTCTGTTGTTGGAATAATTGAAAATACCGGGCTACTAAGAGTGGTTTTCACCAGAGTGTCCGCCATTTCGTTCATTTTTAACCCCTTGTGAGTTGGGACCAGAAAATGAAAAGTGCGTGATAATAACGGATCACTATTGGAACCGAGCACCGAAATTAGAGATAACGAATCGTAACTATGACCACACTTGAGGCTGGCAGGCTAAGCTTTATTAAATGCCGTAATCACTGCTATGAATTCTGCCCCAAATACTGACAAGATATAGGGAAGTCTAGTTGAGAAGGACCAGTTCAAGGTCTCAGAGAAAATGCTAATGCCAGATTTCTCTTCAGACTCGTGAGACATCTGTAGCTATGACATTTATTACATTTATCTCCTCTAACTTTTGTTGTTGAAAACCATTTTATAACTGTAAAGAAATTTTTTGCATGATTTGGATATATGTCGTCAAAAATAATTTGAGATTCTGGCTTGCATTGCTAATGGGAGGGATTTCACACACTTTAACATCTAATGGACCAACGAGTGATTGTACGTATCCCACCTGTGAAGTCTGCAATTAAAGCTAATGAGAAAAAAATGTCTCTGTCTGGTGGATAAAAATAATATTTACTTTTAGCACACTCACAAAACTTCAGAAATGTTTGCATCGTTGGTATTCGAAATCTGTACAAAAGAGAGGGCAAACTTGCCTCTAAGTACAGAACATTATTGGCGACGAATTTCGATAATAACTTTAGGGCCTCTCTTTCCAGGGGTACCACAAGACGCACTTTATAAGCAGGTGTACCCGAATATAAAACACATCCATATTCAAAAACGCGGCGTACGTACATTTTGTATATCATAAATAATCAGTCTCTTCGCATCCCCGATCTACTAACGCATAGCCTTCGTAGGACATTTAGCGCCCGTACTCCTCCTTTTTTTTTTTACTATATATGTGTTTAATGTGTGTATGCCAAAGGAGGTTGTTATCATAAATAACTCCCAGATATTTTAACGAATCCTCTTGTAGTATATTCCTTAGGTTGCAAGTTTATCTGATATAAACTGGGTTATCCAAAGAGAAAACTCTAATTGCGCTTTTTAACATTAAGACATAAGAAAGTGTCGTACCTTTAACTAATTATCAATAGCCCATATATACCATTGTTTGCGAGTATATAACGACTGTATATCAGTATCTGAATTGAAAAAGGCTACGTCATCTGCATATTCATTTGTGTATACTCCATCACGGCTGGCAATTGTGGTTAGTATTATAATAAAAAGAAGAGGCGAGCTGACTGCTCCCTCAAGAACTCCTCGTGACTGTGAATGTATATTTAGGAAATGACTTTCAGGGAGCAATAAAACACCCTTCGAATTAAAAACTTATTCAACCACCTCATGGTATAGTTAGGAATGTGATGATATTTGCATTGATCCAATAATATTTTATGTTTTAAGCTGTCGTAGGCTTTCGAGTTATCCAATGTTACCATGGCTGCTGTTCGTCTGCAACAGCGCGCTGATTTGATTCTGCTCTCCAAGTCTACATGGGCATGCTAAATAGAGCATCCAGGTAAAAAACCAGTTTGGAAGGGGCTCAGTATTTCTTTGTCTTCTACCAGTTTAATGAGACGAGGATAAAAAATTTTTCTTCATGCTCACGCGCACACTTCTGTCTTTAGTGGTCTTAGTCTTCACCTTGGCATTCGACCCACTACTACAAGCAGGTGGAAATATGGTGTAAGATTTATTGTAAGCCTAAAAGAAAGAATGCACAAAAATAACTTCAGGCGGGCTGATCTGCTGTGAGTATTAGGCACAAAAACATTTAAGCAGCAAGATTTCACAATCTACGAGGATGATTGATGGAGCAAAGATGCAAGACTCGTGATTTATATTTGTGTGGAATACATCGATGTCACATGCGTGTCCACGTGCCTGAGAATGACACTTTCTTTTCTCAAGGATTACCTTACATTAACGTCAAGAAAAAAAAACGACAGAAGGGGTAAGATGGGGGCTTGCGATAAAAAAATATGTAAACAGGGGTTGTGCCGAGTCCATGTTTTGACAAACAAACGGACTTGTCTTCCACAAGGCTTAAACAGAGCTGATTTTTTTTAGCGCTAGCGTGCCTACACTGCGTGCGCTCTCCTCCATCCTAACAAAGGTAGGGAGAGGGGGGGCAACATTGGATACGCGGGTGTGAGAGAGCGGGAGGGGCTGTGCTGTGACGAATTGTATGCGAGAAGAGGGAACAGCTATTCCGTAATTAAAAAGGAAATAATAAAGCGGTTGAGATTAGAGGATTCACGCGTGTCGCTGGATCACGGTTGTTATAAGTTAACAATGGTGGGTTTGAAATTCTTAGATTGAATATTTAACTCGCATACGTTTTCTTTGTGCATGTACCATACCGAATAGATTCAAGGACCCCTTTAGAAGCATTTATACCTACTGACTAGAGTTTATTGAACTTGTGAATATCGTTATACTCTGTATATTTTCTGTCTCTTGTGGATATGACGTTTGACTGAAGATTGTAGAGTTTGAGCTCGTCGAAGTTGTGTCCTGCTATTGTATACATTAAAATGCTGTGATACCGCTTTCGGTAATTTCTTTGCTCTGTTCACGCGATGACAGTTTAATCTAATATTAACGAGCTGCCCTGTTTCGTCAATGTACTATTTATGACAATATAAACTTTCGATCATGCAAATAAGGTTTGGAGTAGAGCAGGCAAAACTAGATTTTATATGACGGACATAATCATTCTCGGTGCTTCTAGCTATCACATCTTCTTAAAAGTGTTTGCAGGTCTTGCATCTTGAGTGGGAGCAAGCTGTTACTTGGGCAGTAAAAGGAGAGTTTACTTTTGTATGCACAAACAGGTCCGTAAAATTCCTATTGGGGTGATACACGACCTTTGCTACTTCAAAAAACGCCTTTCTAAGGCGCTCGTTGCTTGCCAGTATTGAATAACAATTACGAAGGTTAATATTTATGTTTGGTAACGCATTTTAGTATTTGGTTATAAATTTTAGCGGCTGGTTAGGTGTTGCTACGAGGTTTTTGTCACAATTTTCTTGCTGCCTAGCTTACATGTTTTATTGTAGAATTTGTTTGGGGCGTCTTGTTGGTAGTTTCTTTCCACTATTAATTTCTTTCGGTTACTGTAGGGGTGAACGTATCGGCACAACAGATCCTTCTTATACTGGCCCCGCTTGTCCAACAAAAATTCTTGTTTCCAATGTTGTGGGTGGGGACTTGTGTATTCTAGTTATTGTTTGGTGTCTGTAGGTTTTCTGTAAAGTGTCGTCTTTATTTTCGTGCTTAAATAGATACTGTCACGTTTAGGAAGTTAATTTATTTGGGAGAATGGTGCATGGTAACATTAACATGAAGTGAAACTTGTTCCAGTCATCAATGAATGCGTTTAGTGCACTTCAACCATCTTCCCATATAAGAAATATGTCACCTATGTAGCGGAGGTACGTAAAATGTTTTACTGGCAATGACTTGAACAGTTCTGGTTCTAAGTGTCCCATAAATGTTGGCGTATGTTGGTGCAAAAGGGGTTCGCATGCTAGTGCAAAAAATTTGTAGGTAGTAGGACAAATCAAATTCATATTAATGAAGTAGCAGGATTCATTGAAGTAACGAGAAGTAAACTTCAGCATTATTTATCTGCTTGTTTTCTGTGAGGGACTTTTAAATCACATTAATTCCTTAAGGGATAGGTATATTCGTACACAAGCAGAATACATTTAATGTTACTAGAATTGCTTGATCCGAAAGTGCTTGTGTTTAATTAACGTTACCTATTATTGAGAAGAAATTAGGTGTATATCCTCAAAAAACAAAGTAGGGTCGATGGTATGCTGGATAAGTACACATTTAGAAATGTTGATAGTGACTCAGTATGTGTATTGTTTTGACACTAGGTCTGCCTGGGATTTCGGCAGGAAGTGGTTCGTCTATGGACATCTTATTAATATTTGTAAGCACGTAAAAACGACACGCTTGTTTATTTGGGGGGTATAAGGAACCAGTTCTCGGAGGTTGTCATCAATTCCCTGGATATAGAATACGTTAAGATGCGTTGTATACTATAACAACACTCTCGAATTGGGCCCGAGGCTGATTTTCGATAGTGGGTGCTGTGTCTGAGTTGTCTGATAGCTTCTTCTTTTATATTTTGCGATAGCCAATATCACTATACTACTACCCTTGTCCGCTGGTTTTATGACAATGTCCTGTCTGTTTGAGAATTGTTTAATAACGGCGTGTTCTGCGCAAGTTAGGTTCTTTAGCTTTCGACTCTGTTTGGTTTTATATACCCACGATTTCTCTTGAAACTAGCGTCCAGGTGCTCGGTGGTCGGAAGAGTCATTGCTAACTTCTTCTGTGCTCGCCCTATTAAAAACTATCACCTTTATGCGCAAACGTCTTGGAAAAATAATTATATTTTCGTTGAGATTGCATTTTTTACTGCATTGATTGTGGGGCCAAATGTAAGGCAGTGCTTGGGAAGATCTATATCGACTGCACATAAGCTTTGTTAAATGTCTACCACTTAACTTCTGGGTTCAGGATGTTAGACTGAGGTTGTAGAATTTTCTACCGTGTCCATTAAATTATTCAGGGTAATGTTCGTAGCATGATAAGAAGAGCGCACTACGTCATTTGCGGTCACTGTGAACACGGCTCCCGTTTAGGGAGCTGAAACGTCTTTTTTATATTTGTGTATTTACATTGGCCGGCATTTTTCCTTACTTTGTACCAACCTAGTGCATAACTTTCATCAGGAATTTATTTTCTTTGCGTTCGATAAATTGGGTTAGTCCTGCAGTCTCCCCTTCGAATATTTTGATGTTATTAAGTTCGTTGGCTATTAGAAAAAGCTGATTTCCACAATGCTCATTTAAAATGTCTGTGCATTTCGATTGTCTAGCTGATAAGTGTTTCGGCATACGTTCGAGTGTGGTTTGCATCTCCAGATGTTGACAGCCTCAAGAATTGTAGAGCTTGTTAGAAACGTAGGATAAAGTTGAAACTAGGAAGCTAGCCTTTTTCATAGGAGATGCTTGCACCAGGAATCTGAGCGCTTTCTTCTTTCGACCCTTACAAACAGTTCTGTCTGAAGAAAATCGTAACAAAATCCTGAAAATGTGTTTTGTTGTTGTTGTTGTTGTTGTTGTTGCTGCTCTCAGGAAGTATACTGGAAGGGAAAAATGACACATTTCATATGCAACACAATTGCTATAGAAATGATTTAGTTATGAATTAACTAAATAACGATCTAATGATGAAACGGGTAACTATTGCTAGATTTTCATTATAGTGTATTCAATAAGCAAAGCTGGCTTCCCAAAGAGTCATAATCACTTTAATATTCTTTTTGAGGAATCGCCATCAGTATTGCAAGTATAACACACTGGGCCTATATAAATGCTTGTTGTCTTTCTTCGTACTGATTAGTCCTGAAGTTACTCAAGAGGGAAGGGGAAAGTACCATGGAGTATGAAGCAACGTCCGCACGTGTTGGGTATAACCTTGGGCATTTCCTCCGGCGCTGTGCCGTGCCACCGTAAGGATTGCGAAAGATCGCCCCATCGTTCGACTTCCTGAAGAATCACCTTGAGCATTTTCTTTCTTTTCTTCTTTGATTGCGTTCGCACACATCGATTATGTATGTACATTGACGAGCATGCTACTGCGTATACAGCACGTCTCCGGCACGGGCGGCTTACGTGATATTCTGCACAAAAAGAGCAGTAACTTTAAAGTCTGGCTGAGCTCTGTACCTGGTCCTCACCAGCTTTGTTCTTCGTCAGCTTCATCACAAGACAGTAGTCGAAATCACGATGGTGAATATTCGAGTGAACTCTATAAACTTAACACCAAACAGTGTCTGGCAAGACGTCTTGCTTCGAAGCAACAAAGTGTGCAATGCAAAGCGTACAGATGTTTTTGGAAACAATGATACGCTTGAGTAAGCCCTGTCATAGTGCGCGGAGATGAGACGAGTGAGCTACTCCGGCGCTTATGGCGTTTGAAATAGCACGGGTGTTGTATGCAGCGCACCACCTCACACAAACGTAGAAGTTTAACAGATTAAGCAGATAAATGTTGGTGGAGATATGAATTACTAATATGGTTACTTCTACGGCGTTTATGAAGAGATCAAATAAATGTGTTTCTTATAATCGCTACAGTAAACTCAAAATAAATAATAAATTACAAGCATGCTTTGTACGATAACCAGATTAGGCAATGATTATGCCCTCCCCTTCGCTTATGCAGTTGGTCACTTCGACTACCTATATTGCCGGTGAGAAAACGAAGTGATTTCTAGCTGTCAGCGCTCGTTCTCGTTACTTGTGTTCGTTGTCTGAAATTTTCGCTCTGAGAAATTTCATAATAGATTATCAACTAGCCCAATACCGAACATTAGTTGTGAAACAAAATTGCGAATTTTCTGCTTGGGTGGAGGGCAATAATATCTGGCTCAAATTTTCAGTGAAGCCTTCACCAGCGTCTTGTGACTATATATGTTTAAAAAAAGATCGCAGGTTCTCTGTCATGTGAAGTGCGATTTTTATAGAACACAGACTTATATTTAAAAAAGAATGCTTAAAACAGCGAAATTCCATAATACCTGTGGCCAGTACCATGACGCACGATGCACCGATGCTGAGAAATATGAAAGCTTCAAAATGCCATCAGCGTCCTCGACCTCAAATACAAACGGAGAACCTGAGTCGTAACAAAAGAAGTGTATAAGGGAACGCAAGCAGCAGTGGCTCTGACCATCCAACCGGAGGGGAAGCAATAGCACTCACCGATTTTCAAGCATCTTTCCAAGATTACCAGAGAGAGAGGATTAACAAGAAAACCCTAGACATTTTGTCTGAAAAAACAAAGAGAACATATCTACAATTGTTCTGACTCCAAGGCATTAGTCCTTGTCAGCAAACGAGGCAACCGATACCTCCAGCTGAGCTAGTGTTCACCAGTACTTCCTATACGAGACGTGCTAAGGTGGAAGAACCACACTTCGAGTAAGTTGGGTGATAATTGGCAACACTACAGGAATAGAAAGAAGAACTTATCAGCCCCCTAACACACATTGCAGACCAACAGTTACGTTCACAGCATCCTAATGCATTGAATTTAGGCGGCTGAGCGCCCATACATTTGCAAAGTGAGATGTACACGGCATGTATTCGGCATGGGCATGCGTATGAAAACCGTATACAAGCACACAGTAAAATTTTTCACACCCTTATGGGTGTAAAAAGGGTGTTTTGCAGATTTACACCCTTTTTGATTAAATGTAACACCCTTTTCTTTGCTGGTACACCCTCAGTGAAGGGTGTAACTGGCAAAAGGGTGTTATTATGCCGTTCGTGAGGGTGTTGAAGAACAGAAGGGTGTACACCTATATATATATATATATAATTGTTGGAATAAAAATTGTTCCGTGTAACGTCCCAAAGTTGTCATATAATCATTAGAGACGCTGTACCGAATGGCTCCGAAAATTTGAACCACCTGGGGTTACTTAAGGTGCACCTAAGTCTAACTACACAGGTCTCGCACTCTTTCTCGTCCATTAAAAATGTGGCCGCCGTGAACTGCCGGGATTCGATCCTGCGACTTGCGGGTCAACAGTTCAGCACCATAAGCACCAGACCACCGGCGCTGGAGTGCACGTGCAAGAATCGAGCTGCATCCATGCTTGCAAATAAAATACCACGCATAGCGCAAAGAATGCATGCCTTTCCTAAGATAACAATGTCGTAGGGATGAAAAAAATCAAGGAATTGATTGAGGCATTGACAAATTTTACAGAACACTAAGAATAATTGAGAAAATGTAAAAGAGACTAACTTCTCCTCGCACTGTATGATTCGACATGCTTTGCCGCTTTATATTGTCCACATTATATGTGAATAAATTAATGGGCTTTTGTCACGATCTACGGACAGCACATATTCATGTGTAGAAGCAATTTAGAAAAAAAGCTTGAATTTATTACAAAAAACCCTTGCTCGGTCAAAAGCCGTTCGAGTGCAAGTTGTTTTCACAAGATTATCGAAGACGAGACGTGCTTGGTCGAAAAAGAAAACAATGCACTACATTCTGCAACAATGCGGGAGCACGGGAAGTGGTTCTTTAGGTGAAGAAATAAAGGTCAGAGAATGGCGCGGTCAGTGCACGCAGCGCCTTTGCGAAGCGAAGGGGAGAAGGGTACGAGAGGGGGGAGAGACACGCCTCTCGCCCCCGCACACACACACACACACATATATCTATCTATCTAACTATATATATATATATATATATATATATATATATATATATATATATATATATATATATATATATATATATATATATATATATATATATATATATATATATATATATATATGTATGTATGTTGTGGGACACTGCGACCCACGTTGTAAAATTTGTATTTGCTATCTACTCTGCTTGACATCCCATCGGGGGGGGGGGGGGGGGTGTATGAGGTGATCAGCAGGGGGCACTGCAACCCCTGTCGAGTAAAAAAACTTACGTCGAGTTACAGTGCCACCTCTCTATTTCTCTATGTACCTATAGGGATTTACATTGCCCCCTAAGTGACCAAGGGCCGCCCCCGCCCCCCTTCCCCCGTGGTGGGCACGCCTATGCATAGGCACCATCAATCATTGCAATAAAATTTTGTGTGTAAATGTGTGCGTCAACATTAGTACATTTCGAATTCAAGAACATGAGTGTTTTAGGTGATTATTACCGCTGTTGTTCATTTGTTAAAAATGCATTGTACCTGCAAGCGTTTTAAACTTCGCGCGCGCGCGCTAAAGTCATACGTCAACTTTGTTTTTTTGTGAAGATAAAATTATTTTGCCTCTTTCGTTTTTATGTTATACATATTTCCGTTCACTTTTCATACTTAAACAATTTATTAAAGCATTTTATTGCATCATTGTACGTCTGCGGAGCTGTAACCGGAGCTGTAATACATGTTTGGGCGTGCTGGTCGGGCCTGCAGCTTGTTGGTTCTGCATCGTTTTTTCTCGTTTTTTTGAGGTGTGCTTGCGCGCTGCGTTCGTGTTTTGTGTTCTACCGGTGCTGCCTATTACGAAGATGAACTCTACTCAAGCGAGGACGTGTGGCGTCGCATTTTGGAACACTCCCCAGGTACGTACCACATTCCTGCTGTCGGCGCTTTGTCAACACCGAGAAGAGCGTGATAACGACGCCACGCTACGTTTTTTCGTTACATGTGGGCGATAAGTGAAGTTTTTTAACGTAGCGAACCTGTTTGTGTGTGTCGTTTCATCAGGATGAAGGCGTTTTGGGGGGAAGTCAAGCGTGGGCGAGCTTTTTCTTTCGATTCAAGCATGCTTCGGTGTGTGAAGCACATGGCGCGTGCGTGCGCAGTGGGAATTTGGCGGCAGGTTTGTGCGAGTTGTGACGGCGCTCGCCTCTGTCGGCAGTGGTGTTGGCAGGGAGCCCTGCTCGCGATGGACCAATATTTTGGTTAAATAATTGTTGGGCGAAGACGGCGTTTGTTAGCTGTAAGCGTTGATTACGCCTAGGGCACGTATGTTTGGATCTCCTAACTTGAGGATTTTTTTTTTTTTTTTGCATGCCTGTTCATATTGTGTGCTACAGGAGTCAACGGGTTCATATGTTGTACGTCCAAAGCAGTTTGAAAAGTTTCATATGTTGTACGCCCTTTTTTTAAACTGCTATCAGAAATTGCTGCGGGTAGCCGTACGTATGCCGGTGTATGCATCCACGCCGGCACGCATCTTTGAACTACCGTGTTATTCGAGTTCGCGTGCAGCATGCTGCCTCGTCTTAGGTACGGCTCGCAAGGCTTGCACGTATGTACGCTTAGGTGTTTATGCAGCCCGTTTAGTCAAATCGGAGCTTACGTTATACATTCGCAACATAGGTTGTCTGATGCGTTCGAAACCCATGAATTTTGAGCCGTTCGTTAAACTTGAACTGTATTTCCGAACAAAATTTTCATGGCTTATTGGGGCCGAATAACTGTAGCTTAACTGTGCGAGCCCTAATTCGATCAGTAGTTCATGCGGTAGAGCACATTTTATTTTATTCAGCTTGTTTTCGCCATGCTTAGATTTCATTATTTTGTGGTGGTTTATTAAATATTGTATGTGCCTCGCCCAAACTTTGTGTTCAAACTTTGCTAAGCAATTTTACTGATTGATATGTGGGGCTTAACGTCCCAAAACCACCATATGATTATGAGAGACGCCGTAGTGGAGGGCTCCGGAAATTTCGACCACCTGGGGTTCTTTAACGTGCACCCAAATCTGAGCACACGGGCCTACAACATTTCCGCCTCCATCGGAAACGCAGCCGCCGCAGCCGGGATTCGAACCCGCGACCTGCGGGTTAGCAGCCGAGTACCTTAGCCACTAGACCACCGCGGCGGGGCTAAGCAATTTTACTTGTACGAACAGTAAGAACAGTTTAGACCATCACCTCCAATGGCATTTAATAACAGATTACAAGCTTATGCCGATCTGGTCAGAAACACACATGAAAACATTGAAAAAACCACACACTGGCCACGAAAAAAAGCACAGTCTTTGTCACTTGTGAATAGGGCTTTTGTGTGTGTGTGGGGGGGGGGGGGGGCAAAACGTCATGCTTTCAATTAGGGTCAGCATGTTGTTTTGTCTTCACATCAGATGACAAGCTTCAGTAAATTCTATAGGCATGCGCTACACTTATAGAAGGGATCTGTGGTGTTTGGAGAAACGAATATATCATTTAACGCTCAAAACTTGCAATAATGTTATACATCATAGTATGCATACATAAGGCATGCACGTGTTGCTGTGAAAATGGAAAATTGGACAGTATGTTCATCTGACAATCGTGAATATAGACTGCATGTTTCCAAGCTGTTGGCATTGACGCAATTACACAACTTCAGAAATCAGTCTCGTCAAACGTTTATTGTGTATTGCTAAATCGTGACCCATGCCTTCCAGTATTCTTGTTACTAGAGATCGTTGCAGAAGCTTGCATGCTTTATTGGGATGGTATTTAGCTCAAGATGGGTGCGTTGTATTAGCATTTCCACATTCTTTCCCATTATTTATTAGACAGCCTGTAATGAGGGGTATGTTAGGGATGAGTGAGGGGCACTGCCTTTTTAGCCACCTGGAATCATTGAATTAACAGCCATAATTTAGCAGTTGACAATAGTAATTTAGTGAAACCGATTTTATATGTTATCGGCATAATCGTCCTAATGTAGGCAGCCGAAAGAAAGTTACATTAGTTGTGTTCAAACTAAAATTCGTAATATAACTTTATGTGTTACCTCCAATGGATACTTGATCAAAGCGCATACGGTCATGAACGCGCTGCCCTATTAATGAATTGGCATCTATACGCACTATGCCAGAGCGCTATTCAAGTATGTTTTGAGACACATCTGTCATGTGAAAAATGCATATTCTTTCGTAAGGTTGCAGCTATGTTCGCCAGAAACATTAAGGATGTTTTTGTTGTAGCATGTCTAGTTTTCGTACATCCTACTCTTTTAAAACACAACGTTCCAGATCATTCTAAATTGAGTTTCAAATTCTGCTTCGCTAACAGACACATCAGTAAATTGTTTTTTGTTTCTCTCGCAGTCTATACATGCTCGTCGTAGGAAGACAGTGTGGGAGACGTCTGGACTAGCCCATCATCAAGGCTGGCTCGTGGAAAATTTGACTGCTGGTGCACATCAGTGGCGCATGGCTTCTGTTTCTTCTGAAAAGCGAGCTGCAGAAAGCCACCTGGTAGCTGTATTCAAGGAGCACAAAGGTTCAGGGTGTTCAATGTTAACCCTTTTGTTTTTCCTTAAAAGAGAAGTCAGCACTGTAAGTTATGTATGTAAAGCCACCTCTGCTGATAGCTATGTATCCAGGAGGATGTAATGTGAGACAATAATTATCGCTGTCAGCGGTGCCATTAAGTTTTATTAATCAACTTAATAGTGACCACAGCAGGAGATCATGTATGTGTTAAATATTTGAGCCAGTCACATTTCTACATATTATCACTTGTAAGAATTCTAGCATGCCTGTGCTCAGATATCCTGCTAGAAATTTAGTTACGGCTTGCATTATTATGTGTACAGGACAGTGAGCACTAGCACAGACTCTGATTTCATGCATTTAATCTGACCGTCGGTGGAAGGCATGGGCAAACATTAAAATGGTTACTCTTGCTATTCGCTGGCGATAGCAAGAACCGACTGCTCGTTCCGCTATGGAGTGATATTTTGCTGAACCTCACTGCCTTGCATGCGTAATCATGAAAAGCAAAATTAAACTTTCAAACGGGATATCTAGGAGCATAAACATAATCAAAAAAGTTTTCCAAGTGGGACTGTGTAGAAACACGACTGCCTCCAACTTTTTAATGCAAACATACCTGCTTATTTGCGTTACTAAAATTTCAATATTTTTGGTTGATAGGCCAGATGACAGCATTATTTTATTACTTTGTGTCCCCCTGGACACAATCTGCCAAGGTGTTTTTCTGTTCTTAAGGCTAAAATTCAATGTAACTAGGCAGTGCATTTAAGAATGTGTCAGGGCTGCTTACTGAGCTCTTTATTGGATATTTTGTTTTTTCCAAGATCTACTGAGTGTGTTGCTCGCCAGACTTGCATGTGATGTTAATTGATGCCTTATGTGCAATCGGCCATTTAAAAACACTTTTTGTGTTGTGATAAAAAGTGCACATTAATGATTTTATCTTCAGTGTAACCTTCACTGAATATTCTATTTTAATATATTTTTGTCACTGTAGTTATTTCATTGCCTTTGGGAAGTTCAATTCATAAGTACAATCAAGTGTTTTCCCACCGTCATACTTCATCGTACTTAACTTTGCCAATACCAAACCATGTCGGATATATTACAGTGATACATACTCATGTTTAACATTGTTAATGATAACTGATAGAAGGCATACTAGAATATTGTAACGTGAGTCCTTGGATCGGGGGGTTGAATGGTGAATTTTTTCAACTACATAGTAATATCTGCTTGCTTTATTTCATGTCAAGTGTGATGAGAATAATATTTACCGAGGTTAACGTGTTAAAACCACGATATACTTATCAGGGACACTGGAGTAGAGGGTTTCAGATATTTTGACCACCTGGGGTTCTTTAAATGCATCCATGTCTAAGCAGACAGGTGTCATGCATTTCCTCCTTAATCGAAATTGCAGCCACCACAGCCATGGTTTGATTTTGTGGCCTTCAGTTTAGCAGTCAAGGGTTACTTGAAGCGTATATTAGTTGTGGGCTGTGGTCTTGCTTCCATGATGCATCTTAAGTACAGCAGTTTGGTGCCAACCAGGCATCTCTACTAGTGCACTGGTGTTGTGTTTTTGCATTCATAATTTACTGCAATATTTAACTATTTTATCAAGATGCATTTCTGAGCAGCTCTGCGAATTGTGTGCTGGTGCTTATTACATTCCTTATCTTTTGCAAGAAGTAATGATTGTTGCATGTATTCTGAGTTAGATATGAACTTACGGATTTTCCTTCTTTTATACTCTGTAAGAGTGTAAAGCCCAACAAGTCACTCTAATATACTTTGCACATTGTACATCAGATGGCTAAATTGTGTGTGCAGAGCTTATATAAACAGCCCATAGTGTTTCGAATGCCTTGAAAACTGCCTTAGGATCAGAAAAAACTGTTGTGAAGAGTGGGATAGTCTGGGTGAACAGTGGAAGTTCCTCAGATAGGCTGGCTGATGTTTCGATAGGAGGACTTATGTTCGTCAAAAGTGCCTTTTCTTCTCATCCTTGGCATGTTAGCTTTAAGGGGGTTAGTAGGGACGTCATCTCCTGGTGGTGGTGCGTGTCTTTGTTGGCAATTGCCCCCGGAAAAGAAAAAAAAAACTAGAAAGCAAACAAGTGCAGCCCTCACTTAATTTCAAGTTGACTGGTAGCAATTCACAATGTTCTTGGAGGGTAGAGAAAAAAATGGAAGCAAAAAAGAGGAAACACGCAAAGTAGGAGCGGTGTGCTGCCGCTACAGACGCGAAAAAAGCAAAGAGCTTGAAAGTTCGAAGCCAGCAGACGGGGTCCCCGCGTTAGGCCATCACAAAGGGTTGCCAACGATAAAAGCCTATGCTGTTCTCGAACATCTATGAATGGGACTCGTAAGAAAGCGGTTACGAAAAGGCGCGAGAGAGAAGCAGGCAGCTACCTTTAAATGCTAAGATTTCAAAGGTAAGCGACACCAGATGTATTCGGAAGAGAATGTGTTTAATAGGGAAAGTCATTGGTTAAAATATGCTTTCACTATCCCCGTAAGTGGCCCGCTCAACAGAATTGCCTCAAGAATTTGGCGGCATGTTGGCAGAGAAAGAGAGAAATTCAGAATGCAAAGGAAATAAGCATTAACGAGAGAAACGCAGAAAGAAAGGAAAAAATTTAAAAAGGCGGGTTGGAGGTAGATGACACGCTAGCGTTAACAGACGAGGAAAGGAAAAAAGACGCAGAGAAATTTGTGGCTTGGCAATGACTTAATGGTGCACGGTACTAGTTTTTTTTGAAGCGACAAAAGAAGAAAGAAAGCTGTAGTTGAAAAGTTCTGGCAAATAAAAACTTCGTATTTGTGTGTATATAGACACATGTATATCTATATTTATATATTTAAAAAATTTTTGAGAGAACATCAATAGTACAACTTGTAATCTAGGAGCAATTCCATGTAATACCGGTTATGTCTATTTGAAGGTTGAACCTTTCTAATTTCTAAATGCTGTCGTAATTATGCTATGACTTTCAGCGATTCCGAATGGCGTCGTGCTACATTGATTCGTGATCGGTGTAGGGGCTTACATTTGTGTATCAATTATCATTCCATGTATTTCCTCTCTCATGGTGAGCAGAAATTTGTAGAACATAAAGCTTTGCTTGGTCGAAATTGTGGCCCTGTTGGTTGAAGTGACTGGCTACTGCTTTTGGTAAATTGTGTTTTGTGTCTGCACAGTGGCCGTTCAGTCTTACGAGAATTGGCTGCCCAGTTTTGCCTATATATTGTCTGCAGGTGGCGCACTTAAGACAGTATATTAGGTTGTTCGAAGTGCAGATGAAGATCGATGGGACCTTGTGAATGTAGTCAAATTCTGTGGTTTTTAAGTTGTTAGCCAGCTATATATTTTTACTGGTGGAGCATCTGGGCCGGCCACAGGGACCAGACGTCCTAGTGTTTGCTTTAAGTTTTGCGGGAATAGGAATGCGTGGCACGTGGCATTTGCAACGCTAACTTAAAGACATGCTTGTTCATGCAAACTTAGACTAGGACGTCTGATCCCTGTGGCCGGCCCAAGTGCTCACCCTGCAAATATATACAGCCAGCTACCAACATAAAAAGCACAGCATCTGACTACATTCACAAGGTCACATAGAGCTTCACCTGCACTTCTATACAACCTAATATACTTTTCTGAGTGTGCCAGTTGTAGAAAACAATATATAGGGGAAAGTGGGCCGCCAATTCACGTAAGACTGAACGGTCACCGTGCAGACACAAAGCACAATTAACCGAAAGTAGTAGCCGGTCACTTCTACCAACAGGACCACACTTTCTAAAAAGCAAAGCTTTATGTTCTACAAAATAATTGCCGTTCATCACGAGAGAATAAATACATGAAATCATAATTTATACACAAACTTATGTCCCTACAGCCATCAGGAATCATTGTTGCACGTGGTAATTTGGAATCGCTGAAAGCCATTGCATAATTGCAGCCATATTTAGGGACTAGAAACGTTCAACCTTAAAATAGACACAACTGGTATTACATGGAATCACTCCTAACCTACATATTGTAATAATAATATTCACTCTAAATTTTTAAAACATTAATTATAGATATACATGTGTCTATATACACACAACTACGAAGTTTTTATTTTCCAAAACCTTTCAACCACAGCTTTCTTTCCTCTTTTGTCGCTTCAAAAAACACTCCTACTGTGCACCATTAAGTCATTGCCAAGCCACAAATTTCTCTGCGTCTCTTTTTCCTTTCCTCGTTTGTTAACGCTAGCGTGTCGCCTACCACCAATCCGCCTTTTTTTTTTTCATTTTTTTCTTTTCTTTTGTGTTTCTCTTGTAGTTGCTTATTCCCTTTGCATTCCGAACTTGCCTATTTCTCTGCCAACATGCCGCCAAATTCTTGAGGCAATTCTGTTGAGCGGGACACCTATGGGGATAGTGAAAGCATATTTTAACCAATGACCTTCCCCAATAAACACGTGGTCTTCCAAACACATCTGGCGTCGCTTACCTTTGAAATCTTGGCATTTAAAAGTAGCCACCTGCTTCTCTCTTGCGCTTTTTTGTAACCTCTTTTTTATGAGTCCCATTCATAGATGTTCGAGAACAGCATAGGCCAATATCGTCAGCAACCCTTCGTGATGGCCAAACGCAGGGACTGTCTGCTGGCTTCGAACTTTCGAGCTCTTTGCTTTTTTCGTGTCTGTAGCGGCCACCCATTGGCAGCACACTGCTCCTACTTTGGGTGTTTCTTTTTTTTTTCTTTTTTTTTCTCCACCCTCTGAGAACATTCTGAATCACTACCACCCAACTTGAAATGAAGCAAGGACTGCACTCCTCTGCTTTATTATTTTTTTTTTCAGGCTACGATTGCGAACAGGGACACATGCCACCACCAGGAGATGACGTCTTTACTAACCCCTTTGAAACTAATATGCCAAGGATGAGAAGGCTAGGCACCTTTGACGAAGATAGGTTCTCCTATCGAAACTTTGGTCAGCCTATCTGAGGCATTTCCACCTGTCGGCTCTCATTTTGATTTTGTTATGAAGAGTGTGTTTTTGAGAAATGGATGCTGTCTCTATTACCTAGAAAGATGCTGAAAAATAAAACTTGCAATTTTAATATGTGGTGAAGCTTCATGGGGTGCGGGCTGATCTGTTAATCATTTTTCTTCAGCCACTCACCTTACCTGTTCGAATATTGGCGGTAAAATGCTCTAACTGTAGTATGTATGAAATATAATAAAGTGTTTGCTTCCAGTTGAGAGAAAAGCTGTGTTGTGGTACATGTACTTGACATTTATCTTACGCCAATATATGTCTACTTTTAGGAAGTGGGAAAAGATATTTATCAATAAGTGGAAACGATGTCTGCCAAAGCAGCTCTGTTATTTTTGTATAATCAGAAAGTTTGAAATGAACTAGGTGAGGCTGAACTCGCATGGTTTCGCGATACCAAGTGTAACTGCAAATTAAGTTGCTGAAATATGTATATGTCTGCATCCTGCATGGGAAGTGTGCACTGTTACGGGTAATAATGTTTTTTTAATATAATGTGTTTGTGTGTCTACACAAACGTATGCATACCAAGCACCTTTGCTGTATCGACTCACTGAGCCACCAATTGATATACCCCAGATGTTTATGCTATTTAACACTAAATATTTGTATTTAATTGTATAACTATAGAAGGCAGTCTAAATTTCTATAGTCGGCTTTACAAAGAAGGCTTTGAGGAATATCGTTGCATTTCAGTAAGCTTGCTTATACGCACGCACACACACACACACACACATTTTTTCATCCACTTTTCTTTATTCTTTTTTCTTATTTACATTCTATGGGTTCTAATAACTTCCCCTGTACATTCCTTGGCATTACTGTCTGTTAGATCTCATTAAAATATATATATATATATATATATATATATATATATATATATAATGAGATCAAACAGACAATATTGCCAAGGAAAGTATAGGGGAAGTTATTAGACCGAATTGTATTGTAAATGTGAAGAAATGTGGGTGAAAAGATAACTTGCCATGGACAGGAACCGAACCTGCGACCTTTGAATAACGCGTTACTGGAAGGCCGCACACCCTTTCAACACCCTCTTAAAGGGTGTTAGCTGAACACCCTACACGAAGGGTGTTCAGCAAAATGTTAGGGTGTTCAACACCCTTCTAAGTAGGGTGTAACTGAAAACACCCATAGGGTGTTCCTCTGGCGACAAGCCAGTTTACACCCTTAAGGGTGTAAAAAAATTTACTGTGCAATCAAGCGATATTCGAAGCTCAATGGGATGCCAAGCTATCGAAGCCGAGCCTGAAGAATCGGCGCTGCCTGATACAACAGCGCCCCGCCGCGGTGGTCTAGTGGCTAAGGTACTCGGCTGCTGACCCGCAGGTCGCGGGTTCGAATCCCGGCTGCGGCGGCTGCATTTCCGATGGAGGCGGAAATGTTGTAGGCCCGTGTGCTCAGATTTGGGTGCACGTTAAAGAACCCCAGGTGGTCGAAATTTCCGGAGCCCTCCACTACGGCGTCTCTCATAATCATATGGTGGTTTTGGGACGTTAAAACCCCACAAATCAATCAATCTGATACAACAGCCCTGAGAGAAAGCCTGGATTGAAGCTACCATGGAATGCGGGAGGCCACCCACCAAGGGTGCAGAATGCGCTTGCTCTTCATAAACTTTTACTGTCCTACCAATGCACGGCACCATTTCTCGGGTACTATTCCTAAGACGTTATTTAATATCATGGTAATGAGATGGAATGCGCTTGCTCTATTTTTTTGTCGAAACCGTGCTATCAGCAAGTAAGCGGCGCTGGTGATGTTACAAAGGACGCGTTTCAGGAAGACATAGTATCAGAAAAAAAAAGAAGACCATGAGAAATGTTTCAGTGGCACTAGTGTTGTTGTTCACCTATTGATAGGGGCGCATGCCCACTATGGGGGATCGGCCAAGAATCGAGTGGTTTTTCGGATTTAGCCATGAATCCAGTGGATTTTCTCGGATTTGGCCATGAACACGGGGCCCTACCTATGATCTAATAATAATAATTTCTAAAGATTTACGTCCGAAAACCACGATATCAGCATGAGAGACGCCGTGAAGGCCTCCAGAAATTTTGACCACCTGGTGTGCTTTAACGTGCACTGTAATTATGACTTAAATGGAAAGAAGAAGAACAAGCTCTCGGCCTACCCGTCGGTGGGGTGTGAAACCAAAGCCTTTGAGTTACGAGTCATCCCGACAAACTTCATGCCTTAGTTAGCATAGGAGGTTTTATCAGTCAAGTGGAACTTGTGCGGATATCAAGTTCCCCGTGAAACTTTCTGGAAAAAAGAGTGCTCTACACTCACCGCCCTGGCTACGAGTGGCACCGGACAAACCTTCCCAGGAATTAAATGCATGTAAATACCCAATAAAAGGGATCATCCATCCTAGCTACTTGGTAAAGCTTGGGACGCGTCAGTCAAAGGTTGTGGGTTTAGATTACACCAATGGACAGGGTACTTGTTCGTCCACTTTAGGTCATTACAATTGAATCCGTTATGAATACGCCTCAATAAGAAAGAATAGTTATAGTCACTTGTGCTTTTTAACTGGCCATTTGTTTCATTGGTTCACAGTGTGGAATGGCTCCTCAAGTTTTTTTGTCCTTTCGAAATAGAGACAATGTAAAGGAATATTAGATGGTGCCCTACCTTAGCAAATCTAACATCAATTCTAGACATGAAAATACAATGATAGCACTCATCTTTTTTGTTTCTGATTTAAAAATCAATCGCATCACTTGCGCTCATATTTAATATTTGCCATGATCTTTCAAGTTCATAAAAATTATTGTATCAGCAATCAACGCGGCTTTTAACAGGTAACGCTTCAATTCCAGATATCTTTCTTGTTATCAACTTGCCCGATTGCTTAGCCTAGAGACTAGGCTCTTGAAGGCAAGTGTGTATTGGCTGCCAAATCTACTACCGATAGGGTTATCTATTTTTCGAGTGTACCACGTGTTAGGCTCACGGGTGCGATAATCTCAGCTTTAAAGTGTTTACAAAAAGCTCGTCTGCTATCGCAGACACACATTGTTTATTTTTCCTCTGCCTTGATAATCACGCTCGCCTTGCAGACCCTCGTTGGAGCGTAGCAAAGAGGAGCAAGCGAAAAGGAAAATTTATGTATATTTGGGGCTACTGGTAGGAACAATCGACTTTGCGGTGCCGCCCTCAACCTTGACGTGAAGGATGGACTAGCCTCTGCGATGAAGGACGCTTTCAGCGACTGAAGACTGTCATGTTGTGGAAAATTAGACCGACCCTCTTGCTCATCTTGGTGAGGGAAATTACACGCTTCGCCTCGAGCTGAGCCACACTCCCGCGACGGATTGCAAATATTTGCGCAACCTGCACGAACCACTTCTCTCTGTAAGTGGGCGCACGCGGCCACTTTCTTCAATGCGAGCCGGCCAGCTAGAGGAGTCTTTCTGCAGGCCACACGAAGGCATGGACGGCGGCGTAAGCAACGCAGTGATTATCGAAGACCGGGTAGTGAGGTCCTCGGTTCCGGACCAGCCTCTGCCGGAAGCCGACTACGCGACTTACCTGAGGTCTGTCTGGGGCCAATTCAAACAACACACGGCGCTGCTAAGTGACTCGACGAGAATAAATGTTCGCGTCTCAATGTTTCTGACCACGCCTATGACAATATGGTAAAGACGCTATGCACGCTCTGACGCAAGCCTATTTGTCTGTCTTTTCTGTGATTGGCGCTGTTGGATTCGTTGACCGCCCAACGTGGAATTCCAGTATCAGATAAGGTTTTTGATTTAACAAAGAGTGCTGAGACACTGCCGTGGAATATTGCAAAAAAAAGTTAAAGGACTTTTGTCTGCAATGTC